>NC_048898.1:29010149-29043003 GCF_011077185.1 Oxyura jamaicensis | reverse complement strand
AAAAAAAAAAAAAAAAAAAAAAAAAAAAAAAAAAAGAGAGAGAGGGAGAGAAGGGAGAAAGGGAGAGAGAGAGAACGTTACTTATTACACCTGTACTGGACTTTTTTCTGACACCAATTTTACTGAGCCATTTTTTAGTCCAGAGCATACTTTCCTTTTTGGCTTTGCTTTGAAGCCGTTCAAATTTCTGCCTTGCAGCCTGGTTACTGAGGCAGGCATCTGACCTCTCCAGGCACATGGAGGTTTGGAATTTGCCAGTTCTGTCAAATTAACTCTTCCTACCCTACCTGCATGGGCTCTTTGACTTACCTGATTCTTAACAAGAGGTCATTTAGGGAGAAGAAGCAAGAATTGGGGCAAGTCCATGACCAGGGTCCAATCCATGCTCTGATGGAGAAAAGGAAGATTTCCTTACCTGGGAGCATTGGCTAGGCAAGGTCCAGAGGGGGAGACAGCAGGAGAGGTCCTGCTTTCCTTTGCCAAAACAAACTGCTTCTCATGACTGGTAAGCTAGTAGTGCAATTTGAAATTGTTCCTAGTTCATCAGATCTAGCTCTAATGGCATGCCTTGTATTGGCATTTTATTTGTACTGGCTTCTTAGTTCTCAGAGGCTCTTACATGGACACAGAAAAACAAAGGATCAAGTGAAGAAACATCTGTTTATCACATGAGGAAATGCATGCTTATCCCAGAGTACTAAAGCTTACAAATATCAATTACAACACATAGGAAAGTACTACCAGCCACACGACCTTTGTGATCCATAAAATGGTAAAGAAGATATACCCTCTCCCTGAATTCAACTTGGGGATTTAATTTTTCTTCCCCTAACAGTTGGATGTGAATGTCAGTTTGTAAATTAGTGCTTTTCCCTTACAGTGGGAGAAAACATCAGCATTACATTAATTTTATTAGTTTAACAACCATTTTTCTTCTCATCCTCCAGAAAGATATAAAGCATTTCTTCTCCCCCTCCAAACACACTGCTCATTTTTAGGTGACCTCCCAGGTCAGGTACTCAGCCTGTGAGGTTATCAGCTGGGATGCTGGAGTGGGGATTTCTTCCTATCCTCCAACCATCCACTAATGGTCTGAATCCAGCCTTGGCCCCTACTCTGCTGTGGGGCACTGACAGACTATTTATTCTCTGTCACTCTGTTCCCCACTGGCTAATTGGGAACGCTAATACTGCTGAAAGGACTGGGGAAGATTAATTATAGTAGTTATTGTACAGAGTGACTTCTCAATTTCCATACATTAGTTCTGACCACCAATCTCTAGCCTGGATGCTCGCTTCTGCTAGATAATTAAAGGGAGCTGTGTGGGCTCTCACCTGAAGTGATTTACCAATTCCTAATACTGCAGATAACAAACCTGCCACAACAGAAATGGCTATCTCTTAGCAAGAAATAATCCAGGCTTCCTGCTGGTCCCAAAACTCAGCTCAAAACCTGAGGATGCTGTATTAATTCTCACTGCTATGAAGACCAAAAATAATGTAGTTTAGGAATAAATGGGTCTCTTGCATCAGTGTGTATGGAAACATCTCTACAGTCCCATGTAAATGGAGGTGGGAAAGTATTTCTAGGCAAGAAGTCTTCAACAATATGGTTTTCCACCTGTTTGCTGAAGTCAAACTTTCTGGTAAGAGGTACTTCAAAATGTTCCTGGTTGTTGCGTTTGTACTAAGAAATATTCACTGGGAGGAAGATGCAAGTCTGTATCTCCAGCATGTGTCTGAACTCTTAAGCTATTCAAATGTGCCTGTGGAATAAAAAATATGTCATTATCTCCCCGAGACAGAAGCACTCCAGCATGTAGCACTGAGAGAAGCATACTCTACAAGAGCCGGCTGTACTCAGGGGCTGCAGTACGCTGCTTGAAGGCAGCCACCAAAGTCATCGGAGACTGAGGTTCAAGCCTCTGCTGTGACTGAGCCAGCAAATCCTATGTGCTCCAGTGAACTTATTAACTCTCTCCTTATTCCTTGTGTAGAATAATCAGGTTTTATTTCGCATTAAGATGCATACCTGTGCTGGGATCTTGACTATATCTTAATGCGGTGGAGAAATGTATTTGTGATTTGATCCAATGCCGTGGGACTATTTCCCACCCAGCCTTAGTGCTGACAAAATATTTAGATAGTGTCTGTATTCACCAGCATTTGAGAAAGATTAGCAAAAGGACAAAAGCAACTTTGGAAATGAGCATGAGGAGTTGCATTTAGCAATGCAGCATGAGCCAAAACCGTAACAGATGTTCCTATTTGATCTAGGTCATGCTTTGAAATATGAAGGTAGAAGGAAAGATTTCAGAGGTGTGATTTAAGCATCACTGTGTGCTGTTAGCCCAGAGAACTGTGAACAACAACAACACGGTCAATTATAGATCCAGAGGTTTACAAAGCAACATTAGACATAAACAACAGGGAAGCAATTTAAAAACAATATACGCATAATGAATTGCCTCTTTCAGTAAAGAAAACATTACCCAGCATAGCACACAATAGCGGCAGGAATAAGGTTTGATTGAAAAATTGAGCTTTCTTTCATTTTAATGTAATAGTTCTGTGCATATGTCATATACGAGCACATGCTACAGTATGTATGCAATGCTGCTGCTAATCAGCATGTACCATCGCTATTGCCTAAATTCTGACTTGTCCCTGGGGCTCAGCTACACCTCTGCCACCCGTGTTTGCAGCGCCCCTCACAAACCAATTATCAACACTCAGGAGAAAAATTCAGGGGGATTTGGAGGGTTTTTTTTTTGTTGTTGTTTTTTCCTAATTCCCTGGAAGAAATACATTATAGAAAGCAGTGTGGCATTTACTTCTGTAGGGGTTACTTTACCTCCGGACTTACCCACAGTGGTGAATACTGTGCAGCAAAAGAAGAGAGACCCAAAGAAACTCCATATATCTTTTGGATTGACAAACCAGTCTCTTTTAGCTGTGCTGAGCAGTACATAGATTTCTTCCTTAAATGACTCCTCATTTTCCGTCATGTTATCTGTTACAGTAACAGCAGAAGATGCACTGAGAGCTTGCAGACCCCCAGTCAGGGAGCAGCCTAAGTTTATTTTTCCAGGGAATTTTACTCCAGCTGAGCGTTTGCTCCTAGTCCTTTAGAAGACAAAAAGATTCACCTCACACACCGCATTGAAAAAATCAGGTGTGTCCGCTGGCTCATTGTGCTAGCACTGCTTCCCGAGCAAAAGTCCAAGCCCACGTACGATCCCCATCACAGATTCAGCAGGGTTTTGAGCCCATCTCCTCCACTCTACCCCTCCACCAGCACAAGCGGGTCTGGGGAACAGCACCACACCTGCCTGCATTGAGCATCCCATCGCCAGAGGGATGCCCAGGTAGGGATGCTCAGAGCTGGGACAAGGGAGTAGGGACTTTCTGAGACAGGGAACCCAGCCCCCGGCAGGCAGAGGGAAACAGCACAGAAATCTCAGCTGCTCCGGGACCTTAGGGAACTAGGGCAAAAAGGGACAACACAAGCACATCACTAAAAGTCTTTTAAGTATTTACAGGCAGGAGCACATGGACCAAGGAAGCTTGCAGTTAAAATCACAGTTACAGAAGAGAAGCAGGCAACAGCAGTCATCAGCTAAGCACAGAGAAAATCCCATTTGCAGGCTCAGCTGTTATTACTTTTAAGAATGTCTTCAAAAGCCAAAAATCTCATTCAGAAAGCAAAGGAATGAGTAGCTCTGTGTACAATTACGTTATTTTGCTATTCTGGTACATACCTGATAAATTTCTGGAGATGTACCACAGATTCTGCAGAAAATTTCTATATTCTTCACTTAAATTTACCTTCCGGTTACCTTCAATGTGGGAAAACATGAGAGCCCCAAGGAAAGCATAGATCACGAGAGACAGAATGAAGCAGGCATGTGGAAATACTGCCCAAAATATTTTTTTGCATGCCCTTTTACCTCGCAGAGGCTGTGATGTTGATGCCATCCTAAGCTCTTTTTTTTTTTTCTTTTTGAAGAGAAGATAGCTTTTAGAAACAAGGAGGAGGGTGTGAAAGCTTTTGCATCCTAGAAAAGCTTCTCCTGTGAAAACAGGGATTGTTCTGCCTCAGGCTTTCAGATCACATGTCGTATAAGTGAAGATTGCACTACAGTCCCAATGGAAAAGGAGCACAACTCATCAAACCTTGAAATGTTTCTCAGTCGACAATATGCCCCTGTATCCCCGAACCACTACTGCCCAGCCACTGCTGCAATGCACATGGGTTACCAGCTCCCGTGGGTTTCTCTCAGGGCCAACTCATCTTTAAGGTTTCCTTTTCTGAACTACAGTTTCTCACTGATACAGAAGAAACATATTTCCAGCTCCCCAGAGGGAAAACACGCACTGGGAGTGACAGATTTCTATCAAGATTTCTCCCAGAAGTGAACATGGAAATTTAAAATTAATCTAAAAAAAAGCAGGTGGGTGCTGATTGCTGTTGCCTCTGGGCAGAGCATAGAACGGTTAAATTCTGTCAGAGGGCTTAAAAACCTCTTCCTAGAACGGTTAAATTCTGTCAGAGGGCTTAAAAACCTCTTCCTATACTGTGTAAGATTTGTGGGGGGAGTCTTCTGAATTTTAAGGATTTTTCTAAAAAATAAAATAAATTAAAAAAAAAAAAAAGAGCTAAGAAGGTTTTTGGTCAGTTCTTATGTGATTAAAATCTTCCCATTAATTCAAACTCCCGCTCACCTTAGTAAGTAAGAACTGACATTCGGTTCAGGGTTAGTGATCCTTTCAAACTGTATCCAACATTAAAAATAATTTTTTCCTTTCATCCATCACTGTAAAACACTTAGAGCAATGAACAGCGTCACTGCCCTTGATAATGCTAATAATGGTAGTAAGGGGAGTTGGACTTTCCTGAAAGAGTTGTTAAATAATTCATTAAAAATGGAGACAGCCTTGCCCAGCCAAGATATTTGCAAGCTAAACTTCCACACTATGAAGAAATACTACATGGCTGTAGTGATTTCTTCTGGGTCAAACTCTCAGCAAATTGGATCACAAGATATCACATGCCTGTTAGTATGGCAGCCTCCACTATAGAAAAGAGGCTTTCAGGGCTAAGACAAAAATAAGCCTGTGTGCTTTTCTGGTTTTCTGATTATTTGACCCAGTAATGCTTTTTTTTTTTTTTTTTTTTTTTTTTTTTTTAAAATAACTTAAAAAAATCTTTTTTTTAAAATTTTTTTTTTTTTTTTTTTTTTTTTTTTTTTCACTGTCCTGAAACACGGGGTTGAAAACTGTTAATATTCACACTCAATGAAAAGCAACACGACTTCCTGGGAGGCTACACTTCAAGACAATGTGCTCAGATTCGGTGCCCTTACCAGGGGAACAAGGGACACAGAACAGCCAGTGGGGCAGGAGACAGAGCAAGGTGGCGGTGGGCAGGAGTACCCCATGCTGGAAGGACAAGGCTGGCTTCTCTGGGCAAGTTTTGTACAGAGTGGGCAGCAGTGATGTACAAGTCGGCAGAGGTTACTTGGATTTCTACAGATGTTTTGACAAAGTCCCTCGTTCTCAGAAAGGGCTTATTAAAACTGGAGAAGTTTTGAACAGAGATGAGCACGATTGAAAGTACAGACAGCTTTCATGAGGAATGACCAGGCAGTGTCTTTGACCCTTGAGAAAAACAAACCAAACCAAAACAAAAACAAAGAAACAAGAACACAAACAAAAAACCTGAGGGATATGTAACAGCAGCCTTCAAACTCATGGGCGGTCCAAACTCATGGAGAGAGTGGATAAGGGATCAGCTCTTTTGAGACCAGAATTGGGGACCATCAAATAAAGCAAGTAGAAACCTGGTTCAAAACAAATAAGAGGATGATTTTCACCTAGCTGGAAAACTCCAAAGGATGTTGGGTTTATATACATTAAAGAAGAGAGTGGAGAGAAGTTTAGAAGCACAGTCATTAAATGGTACTAACAGGCAAACCAAACTGGGTTCAGCAACCCCCTGAATTAAAAATAATTGGCAGCTGGGAAAGTGAAATGGGACACTGGGCTAAATGGACCCTATGTCTGAGGCAGTATACTTACACTTATGTCCTTATAAAAAAGGCTGTCACAGCCCTGTATGGCAATTCTATCACAATTTGTCCCATGGATTTTTTCATCTGCATCTCAGACATAAGCCTCTTTCCTCCAAAGTGCTTTAAAAACTTCTTGGCCTCCTCCTATGCATGGTAGGATTGCAAATTATTGAGCAATTCCCAGGAGCTTCTCAGCCATTTGCAACATCAGAATCTGAGCTTGTGACAACAAGAAAATTTAATAAAAATACATTTTGAAATGATTTTTACATTATTTGCTTAATCTAAACCATTTCCCACTATTGCCATATTACATATTCGAACTCAGTTGCTTAAAAGCAAATCCCACTAACCACAAGTTATTCCAAATTGAGTTACTGTTACTTGTATTGAGAGATTTCTGCAATATGCATTTCCTATTCTTGTTAATGGACAGCAAACCTGCATTTTTCCTAACTTCCATTACTTTGATTAGGGCAAATGTGGGTGTTCTAAAGGTGCTGCTTGAAAGGAAAGTTTGTGGCCACAGCTGTAGGGTTTAATTATTCCAGTACAAACACACACACATCAGAATTCATGCTTTATCTGATTTTTTTGGATGACAGAGGTTAAACGAGGAAGGTCATTGTTTGTGCAGTGAGAAGGTTTTCAATAATCGATAAAGCTCATCAGGCATCGAGACACCTAGCACGTTGTCACGGACCTGCTGTGTTTATTTCTGCTCTACAAAGCGCTGTTGGACCCCGTGTACTGTGCTGGCCCATACTCAACAGTATGGCACCTTCCTCTTCTTTTTAGAACAAAGCCAAAGACCTGAAAGGGAGTGATTAAATAAGTAGCCTTATTAAAAATAAATAATTAAATGAAAGGCATCAGACTAATATTTTTTTTTTTTTTTTTTGCATCCAGCACTGATGGTTTGATAAAAAAATAAGGCCCCAGCTTGGCAGCCCTTCATGACAAAGAGAATTTAAAATGATCCGTTTGAGAATGGATGTTAACAAGGATCACGGAGGATTTTATCTATTGCTGCTCACATACACACCGTGGAGAATATTTCCAGAATGCCCTGAATACTCAGCTCCCCAAGCAAACAGGAGTGTTTCTGTATAACAGTGATATCAGCCTCCCCACAACAAACCAACGAACAAACCATGGGTAGCAGCAGTAGTTGTATCAGGAAAACGAGCCCAAGTCTGGGTTCTGGACTAGCATTATATAAAATACAATATTTGCTCCCCAGAAGCAGGTCACCCCACCCAGTGAGGAAGGCTGAAGGGTGTCAGTGGGGTTTTGGAAGTGGTGTCTGGAGGCCTTGCCACCTCCCATAGACCCCTCTCCTTCCCACCCACCACACCTTGAGACCTTTCCCTGGGGCAGCCCACAAATGGCACAGCATGCACTACTTGCCAGACGAGTGGTACGTGCTTTCCAGGCACGCTGAGCTTGTTTTTCTCCTCCCTACCCCAATAATATTCCTCTGGAGGATGACTTCCCCTGTTCTCTCCTGGCACTTCCTGCTGTCCCCGCAGTCCCCTTGCACCTCGGACGGCTGGGGATGGATGGAGAAATGCACTAATTGGCTGTGTAGTCTCTTGGATTTCCCAGGGGAAGGTTTAGCTTGCTTTGTATCCACCTGTAAAAGTCTCAGCTCTTGCTTGAGTCAAGTGCTTGAGCTTGTAACCTCTGGGAATATTTGAGAGCACTCAGGACTAGCATCCTGACACTGCATATAATGCTAAGTGGATTCAGAGATGTCCAGGACTCTCACCCTGAACTGGAGAACTTCCTATTGCATTCTTTGCTCACACGAAAGCCCAGCAAACAGTCCCCATCATTTCATCTCTGAGAGACAAAGCCTCTTCACATCACCCCCATGCTCCAGGAGCAGCCCAGACTCAAGTACTCAAGTACCGTGCTCCTTCTCATTTTTTATTTTTATTTTTATTTTTATTTTTTTTTAGCACAGATGAAAGTGTCATGGCCAGAAAACACCTCAGTCCTCTGACTTCTTCACCTGGAGACTCAGCAGCAGGACCAGACACCCAATTCATTCTTCACTCCTTCTCCCCCAGGTGGGCTGGGTAGAAGCCCTCTCCTTCGTCTTGCCCCTGCTGTCAGGACTGCATGCCAAAGGGGACTGTGAAGTGCTCAGGAGCAAGTGGGGAAGCTGCTCCTGGACAGACAAGACTCCCTCAGCCCCCGACCTTCCTTTCCAGTCTCCAGCCCCTTCCTCAAGTGCCACAGACAAGCAGAACTGACCCCTGACAGACACAGTGCAATTCTTAATCAGCACAGGGAAGGCTTTGCAAACCAAGCTGGGCCCCGTTACCTCCCAGCGACGTGTACGCTGCTCATTTATCTGCGTGACTCGCTTGGATGATGCGATAACACTTCGTGGTGTTACAGCAGGCAGAAAGGTTAATGTCGCAGTGAGTCACTGGCGTAAAACCTCACCACAAGTGAGAGGCGGCGCAGGAGCCCTGGGTTTGCAGATAAGCAGAGGGGATTACCGAGGTTCAGCTACATGTCTTATGCCAAAGTCTTTACTGAGTTAATGTAGTGAACGTAATGCTGGTATAGTGGAGGCTATCTCAGCCCAGTAGTTTCATTTTAAGGCAAACAAGCTCCCTGTGGAGAGATCAGAAAACTGCTTCTTTGGAATTTAATTAACATTAGAGCATGTGAGATTATATGCTGCATAAAAGCTAAGCATCATGATTCATGTCAACAGAGCAATTTTACACCATTTGAACTGAAAAAAACCCACAACCCCACAACTTAGAGTCAAGATGACTAGTCTACTCTGCTCCTTAAATAAAAAGAGATTTATTCTTTATTATTATTAATGTGGCACCATACGTATATAAGCAGTTTAAAAGAGGGGATTGTAAAACCTCAAATACAGGAACAAGCTTTTAGCTGTAAATATCCACCAGCATGCATCCCACATCGTCTCCGTGAGTGGCACAGACCCTCGCGACTCTCAGCATGCGGAGTGCTAATGTGAAACCATCTACTGAACTTCCTTCTAATGTCAGGTGCGCGTTCACTTAAACCCAGCACAGATAAGGAGGATGTAGTACGGGCTAACTATTACCAGTAACACTGAGGTCAAAGCTGGATCTGGAAGAGCACCAAGGCTGAAGGGCAATTAATCCCAAAACTACGGCATTCACAGTGCTTTCTTCTCTCAGCCATCCCCTGCGCCATATAAACCACAGGCTGCAGGATGCTGACGATCAGACACCTTGCTGCTGCCCATCACTGGCAATCAGATGTGATTTGTCATCAGATGGGATTTGTCAATGGCCCAGAGTTTCCTGAACTTCAGGCTAAATTTTCCACCACTTACTTCCATCCCAATAATCCTAATGACACTCTAAGCAATTTCTCTTCCCCTTTCTGTATTATGTACTCTTACAATATTTTAATTCCATTATCCTACCGCTCATTGTGGATGCAAGGGTGGGAAGATTGTTTGAGAGATGGGTGTGCCTTGCACCATCATGAGTTGACACTTCAAATTTCTTTCAATTCTGCTGATTTCCTTTAGCTCTGAGCAGGGATACACGAATTTTTCAAACCCTGTCCTACCCATTTCAGATAATACACCATTAATTAGCTTACCCGTTGTTATGTTGGCCCCTTTACATGTTTTTAGCAGGCATGGGAATAGCTCCGAAGTGCTTTTTAGTGACTCAGTAAACAACATTTTACCACGTTAGTGGGGAACACTCTTTCAAGCTCTATACCTGTCAAGTGTAGCTTCACACGTTTAATTAGTTTAAGCCACAATTCCTTGGTGATGTGATCCTGCCTGTGTTGATGAAGACTGCATTACAAAAATGCCTTCTGCAAAAATTATATATATATATATTGATAGAAAGGAATGTAGCATCAAGAGCTGCATGCAAAATTGCCCATCACTTCTGAGGAACTTGTAATAATAATAATAAAAAAGACATTTCTGTCACCCATCTCAATAATAAAATAAGCATCTTGCAACACTGCAGGATGAGTCACCTGGCCCAAAGGCTCTCTCTGTGCAGCAAACCCAGCAGGTTCATGAAGGCCACCTCGCGCCACTGAGCCTGCCTGGCACCTGCTGCCCAGCACTCAGCCTGCTGGCCCAAAGCCACAGAAATGGCACTGACCCAACAGAGCCTTCTCCATGGCTGCCAGGGAATCTGAGACATGGGTGGAGCAGGGTTAACTGCAGGCTGAATGTAAATTCGGGGGTGGGGGGTCATGGCTTGAAGCCTGCCAGCCAGCCATCGGCAGCTGGTTGTCCGGTGCTCTACAAGATGGGGCCTGAGGGCAGAGCTACAGCCTGGTGCAAGCTTGGACTGGGAAGTGGGGATTTTGGATTTGATCTAAACTAAAAGGGGTGAGAAACTATGAGAAAGAAAAGGGTCATGGGCTGGGCAGCTGAGTGAATCGTTTGCACTGACATTATACCAGGAGGTATAATGTCAGTGCAAAGGTCCTGAAGGTCCTGGGTGTGCACAGCAGGGAGGAGGCAGGTCTGGAGGTGACTGTGTGTCCCCATACAGCACCTTACAGCCCCAGGCATCTCTGCCCTCCTCACACTACGACCAGGAAGGCAATGCAGAGCACACCAGCTGCATTTCACACATCCAGGAGCTGGAAAGGCTCCGTGTCCCCACCCCACCGAGCTCCTGGCAGCCAGCACCAAACAGGCATCCCTTGGCAGACTGCCTCGCAAGTGTTGCCGCCTTGTCGCAGCTTTTTCAGGCTAACTGCTGGTGACACAAGGACCACAGGTGGTAGCCGTTCTCATGCTGCCCTCTCCTGCCCTCTTCAAGAGGTTATTGCTCAGCCACTTACCTCCACCTGGCAGCAAAACGCCATCATCTCACTGGAGCTGGTGGGTAGCATATCGCGCCTGCCAGGATTTCTAGGTCATTGTGCCAGCACTTTCTTCCAGATTATTAAAGACCTCTGTCTGTGGAGGCATGCACATACACACGAGATTTTGGCAGTGTGCAGAACTCAGTATGTTCTCCCTGGGTCACCCCATCACTAGGGAGAGGTCGATGGGATCCCTTCTCCCGTGAAAGCTGCTGGGGCCTAGGAGGTCCTGAGAGAAGAGGGATCTGGTCACAGCACTGGACAAGTTAGAGAAGAACAGAACAGTTCACTTGGAAAGGACCTGCAAAGAGGATCAAGTCCACCTGCCTGATCACTTCAGGGCTAACCAGAAGTTAAAGCGTATTGTTAGGGGCATTATCCAAATGCCCCCTTGAACATCGATAGGCATCGGGCATCAATAAGGTGTTAGAAGACCAGCCTTAGCTGCTGGCTCAAATGCTTGCCCCATAGCAGTCCCCATCACATTACACCTGCAGAGCAGCTCCTCTGGCTGATCAGCCACATCCCAAATAGCTCAGAGGTGCAGTACACAACGCAGGGCGCCTGCAAAAGCTGCAGACCCACGGGCTATGGACAACAGCAAGGCCTAACGGGAGGACATTGCTCAGGGAGCCTTTGGGTAACAGGGAGGCTTTAATGCCCCTAAGGACAAGAGGCAGTGGCAAGGAGAAATGTGATTAGATACAAGGGAGAAAAAATGACAAGGCCTGTGGTTAAACAGCAGAGAAGCTGTAAAATCTCAGTCCTTGGAGACTTTCACCATTCAGATGGACTAGGCCATGAGCAGCCTGATCTAGTTTTGAAGTTAGGACCAGAGACCTCCAAAGAGCCCTTCCAACCTACATTCCTCTTTTACTCTCTTATTCTAGCACCATGGTATGTTTTGTTTTCTTGTCCAGGTACAACCATTAGAAAACAGCTATCTCTAAATAAATTTGTCAGTCATTAGAGCAAGTCTTCCACAGCACAGCAGCTGGGATGCTGGCAGTGTTACAGGCACTGTTCTTTAAAACACCAGCAGGAAGGTGGCTAGAAACGGTCAGAGAGGATCCAATTGGGACCCCAAAATCTGTGGCAAAAATGAAAGGATCTGTATTTTTTTTTTCCTGAATTTGACTCCTGCAGCAGCAAGTGTTTGTGACAGGGCACTTGCAGTTGGGATGGCAGTGCAAAAGCAGAAGGGGTAAGTAGAGAGCATCACAACCCATGCTCAGACCCCAGAAACATGGAAGAAGTGGCCAGATGCTCCTCCTGAATCTGGATTTCAGAAGACACTGCTCCGTAGCCTTCATCTCCCCCTCTGCAGGTCCCTGCTCCCTCCCTGATGCCGGAGCCAGGATCCCAGTTCTATTGTTCAATCCAAGCTGCCACCACACAGGAGAAACAGCCTCTGAGCTTCTCAAAGCACACTTTTATGTGGAGGCACTAAATCCTGTCCCATCTAAGCACTTAGATGACACACAGTAATTACCTGCTGGCCGGGTCCTCTGAATACTGCTCTCAGGTGCATTCACTGATACCTCTGCATTCACTTATACCTCTAGGAGTTGCCCTGGGCAGGAACGAGAGCTGCCAGGACATGCTACGGGCCAATATTTGTAGAAACATTTCCAAATTGAATGAGGAATTTGCTAAAAGCTGCAGAATGTTTCAGCCTGTGAGTCATCTCAAAGCCAATAGCCTTGGCCAGAAGTAAGATTTGCTCCCAAATGTGCAGGAAGATGGATGCCAAGGACCCTCAATTTTATTTCAGCTTTACAGAGAAGCTCTTTCCTTCCTTGCGGTCAGTTGTTTACGTAAATAAAAGTAAATTGTCTTGGGAAGTGCCCTCTGCAGTTTTGGACCTTTGTCACCCTTCTGAGAATATCATAATTTTTGTTCATTAATTTGAGACTGAGGTTGCTTGCAGTCCAACACTAATAGCAGAAATATTCCATTTATACCAATTAAGCATTCAACTTAATGCTTTTATATAGCTGATTTGTAGCAGAATTTGGTCAGACTGCTTCCATTTAAACTTATGTAACCCATTTAAATGGGTATGAAAGCAGAACTAGCTTTTTTTTTTTTTTTTTTTTTTTTTTTTTCTCAAATAAGGCATTGCAGATGTTCTGTCTGTAGAGTCATCACTCAGATTGCGCTCCTGCTTCCTGCTTGTCTTCTCTCTCACTTTTTCTGTCCCAGAACTTGCTGCTCTCTGCTGTCTTGTAGGAGAAGCGTACACCGTGTATGACATGCAATATTGCAGGGGGAATTCTACCAGCCCGGGGCAGAGTAGACTATTTTAAAGCCATGCTTAAGATGGGTAAGTTGAATACTCAGAAGTGTAAAGGTAACGGCTGATAGTGTAACATTGACACACCCCCTTCCACATTTCCCTGGACTTAACATATTTAATTTATATGAGCACATCCTATATTTTTGCCAGGATTGTGGCCGCATTGAATACACAAAACAGGTACAACTCACTTAGTGACCACCTACATTATATTTATTTTAGCTTTAGTTCTATTTATTAAATGCATGTCTTGCAGCAGACCTGTGATATGATGTATTTCAGCCTGAACATCTAAATTGTGACTGTGCCTCCAGAAAAAGCACAGTCTGCTACTCCCTGGGGGTACCTCTGGCCACTTTCTTTCCTGTAACATCCAATTCCTCCCACCATGGTAGGGCAGACACCCCTGGAGGAAGGTCTGAGATGGGCAGGTTGAGGCTGTGCTCACCACCGCCACAGAAAGGAGGTTGGTCAGGAACAGGACATGTGAACTGTTCGTGCCACAGCGAGCCATTCCTTTCCCAGAGCAACTCCAGGGCACCCACAGCTTTGGCTGAGCATGTGCTACATAACACCTACCCAGAGGATTTGTATCAGCACAACTGGCCCTGCTAAGAAGGAATACACTGGCTGTATGGCCCTGTTGTGCCAGAGGAGTTTCTGTGCAGCAAAAGCACTTTGGGGTTCCCTACTGCAAGCAGCTGGAAGCAAGTTCCTGTGAACACAAACCGTGAAGTGGCCTTGCTAAGGATGGGACGTGTGAGAAGCTGAGACAGTCAGACTGCAGGACACATCTGCCTACTTCAAGAGGAAACCTCTACCTTCCTGAAGAAGAAAACCAGTTTAAGATGCTCACACCTCCACGTGTGTAATTCCACCTTGCCCAGTTCTCAGCAGGCTCCTGCAAACACTTGTGCTGGATTAGTAGAGCAGGAGCAAATTGTGGGGTAGGGGCGAGCAGCCAGAGTGCTGGATTCACAGCCAAAACACCTAGGTGCAGAAATGCACCTTGGCAACAAACACCCCCTTCTGTGGAGCCCGATGGCAGAAGGATTCCCATGCAGCACGTCTGACACCTCTCACACAGAGCTTGACATCTCCCCCTCCTCTTCCCATCAGCAGCTGCTTAGGAGAGGGTAGGAGAACACAGCAAGCACGGAGTTCTTTCCCAGAACAGCCTTTCAGCCTCGAGCAGTCTGAAGTTCGTGGACTCCCTGAGCCAGCAGTGGCCTCTCTGTGACAGGGGAACCATCTCAAGACCTCGAAAGAGACAGGCGCTCACCGAGAGCAGGAGGAGGCTGCTGAGGAAACCTGCCTCCAGGCCGGGCCGGGGGCGTTTTACCCGCCCGCAGATCACAGCTCGGGGCAGAAAACAGCAGCAGGAGCCTGGGAGCTGGCAGCAGGAGGAAGCCGGGCCCCGACATTCCCCGAGCAGCCGCCAGAGGGGGCTCGGAGCCCGCCGGCCTCGGCGCGCGACGCGGCGCTGGAGGGAGGCCGCGGCCAAGCCTCGCCAAGGCCGCACGGGAGACAAGGCCGGGCTGTGCCCCGCTGCCGAAGCCCCTGGCAGCCCTGTTTCCAGGGTTTTTATTTTTCTGACAGCCATCCGTGCACAGGGGGCTTTTGGTGGAGGTGTGGGGGCACCTGCCGTCATTGCGTGTAGCACCCCAGGAGAGTGAGCAGGCAGCTGTGGCCGGGCACCTGTGTCCTGGGAGCCTG
The DNA here is from genome assembly GCF_011077185.1 of Oxyura jamaicensis. Classification (NCBI taxonomy): domain Eukaryota; kingdom Metazoa; phylum Chordata; class Aves; order Anseriformes; family Anatidae; genus Oxyura; species Oxyura jamaicensis. Next base: position 29,028,040 of record NC_048898.1, on the reverse strand, counting down.
CAGGGGAACTCCTGGCACCGAGTTCACAGACACATGATGATGTGCTACCTCCCCTTCCATCTCCCCTCATAGATGTGTGTTTTAAGGGTGGATAAAGCTGGTAAGGGGCAACTGGAGATACTTGGGGCTGATCTGCAGCTGCCGTGAGCTGTAGCTGGAGAAGAGCACAGACACCAGCCCCAGGGGTTATCGGGCACCATGCCTGTGCTTGCCCTTGCTTTCCTGGGTGCACTGGCTCCTTTCCTTTCTTTTGGAGCACAGCTCCAAAAGGCCACCCCCTCGTTTTGCAGGCAACGCAAAGGAAACCCCCAGAGAAACAACTTTTTGCGACTGTACCTATGGCAAATGCCGGCTGGCTATCCCCCCCCAGCCAGCCTGCAGCCATTCAGCCGGCTGGAGAAGTGTCATTTTAACCATAGAAAGCAAGAACCCGAGATAACATTGATCTCTCCCTTGAATCTCATCTGGATCTCACTCCCATCTGACCTCTAGGCTACTGTGAAATGAAAGTGGGGCAGAGAGATATCGGGACAGCTGTAGGCGAGCCTTACATCCCCTCACCACGCTTAAGAACATCTTGCTTCTCCCTTGCCAGCTCTCCCCCATACCACTCAGGGCTGTGTGGGCCCTGCTGTGGTGCAGCAATGTCCCCTGCCCAGGGCAGCCTCTTGCCTTCCCCAGGTTGTGTCCCCGCAGGGACAAGCTGGCTAAGGGCAGCTGCTCTAGCACACCCCTGTAGGATTTCTTGCCACGTGTTCCTGACACGTTTAAAGGATGAAGGGTTCATAGCCCTGCCACTGCGTTGCATTCATGTCCATACCACTTTGGGATCTGTCACTGATTTTTTCTTGACATGAGGTATCCTTTCTAACCACCTTCTGGCCAAGGCAGGTCCTGTTCCAGGTCATTCCTGTCCTGTGGAAATAAACCTGTGGGAAATGAGAAGCTAACGTGCACAGTTCATTGTGAGACAGATGTAAAACTTTCAGAACAAGTCTTTGTATTTGGGCTTCGATTTTAAAGTAGGATTCTCAGCCTGTTCTGTGATATGGGAAAATATATCTCTTACAGTGATGTAAAGCATGGAAAAGAAGAACTTTCCTTTCTGTAGTCCCTCCCTCACTCTGGGATCGGAGTTACTTGTACTGCCTTTCCTTTGAACCACTATTTCAGTCATTTAAGAGAGATTCCGAATGCCCTCAGAAAACCACAAATGTCACAGGGGGCAGAACCACATTTCTGTTACAAATTTGGATGTGTTCTTCCATTTTGACCAGTGGCTGGAAAGAAGTCCTGCCCCAAGCTGGACAGGTAATCTCTTTTAATACGTGCCTAGCAAGCAAAGTGAGGGGCAAGTTCTCCTTTTAATTTTTGGGCTGGGACATGAACTGAGCTGTGATGTCCACAGGCCAGCTAGTGCCAGGGGTCTGCCCCGTGCTGCAGGCTGCGACACCACTCAGCATCCCTTAGGCTGAACTTTTGTGTAATTATTCCCCTTGCAATAAAAGCTTTGAAAATTCCGGGGAGGGGGGGCCCTGCTTTGCACAGGTCTGTTCTCCCCTTCAGCAGTTCAGCTGGGTGTCAGCCCTGGCTCGGGTGACTTCAGAAATAAACAGGAGGAATGAACCTCACAGTTGTAGAAGCATCTCCCAGGGTTGCCTGTAACGTATTTGCCATCATCAAAGACTTTTCAGAAGTCTGTAAAATATAACATTTTACTGTGATTTTTTCTTCAATAACTACACTAATTGGTTGTCCCAGTTGTGCAGATTCCACTGGGGCAGGAGGTGTTCTGATTATTCCCTTTGTTTATGGTATTAGACTTAGACTATTGTTGATCTCATTGTTCTTATTTGCAACGTGTTTGCCTCACCAGGACAGTAATTGTGGCAGGCAAGTTGGAGACCAATCCACAGAGCTGAACGTTCAGAACTGCAAAAGAAAAGCTCCAATTTTTCAAGCAGCGGGCGTATTACTCCTCCACTTGGATTATTAAATTCTAATTATAGCCTGTTGATACAGTTACAATGTTGTTTGTAAATCTAAATACAGTGCTCCAAAGCCTGTACTGATATGCATTTTATTTCTTAACCTGTTGATGCTTGGTAAAAAAATACCAGCTTGCCTAACGGAGCAGGTGGAGGCTGGTGTGCTCCCAGTGCGGCTCTCTTTTCCTCTCCTCTCTTCTATTGGGTGTGTTGGTGAATGGTGTGGGCAATGCCAAGGACAGCAGGACCATTGCACACGATGTGGACTTGCACACCTGTGCACTCACCAGAGCTGGGGTCGGGAAGAAATTTTCCCTTAGGTAAGAGTGGCAAAAACTCGTGGGCTTTTTGGAGCAAGGGAACAGCAGTTGGTCTTGTTTTTTCTGCCGCTCGGGCAGTTACCCAAGCTCTTCTGGGAACGGCACCTTAACAATTCCCTCTTACACTGGTAATTCCTTTAGTCCCTTCTGTTCCTTTTCTGTAATGTTGTCTGGGTTTGGGGCTCTTTCACGAGAGTTCTGGTTCATCACCCCACGGAACAAGGTGTTTAGAAGAGCGCATTGTGCAGTAGGGTTGCTTGAATCCACAGGCAGTGAATTCCTACAAACCAAGTATCAATGAGGCTTTCATCCCTGATGGCCAGGATGAGACTCCGTGCACTTTCAAGCCCTTTCCCCCCCCTCTGCCCTAATGTTAAGCACAGGGAAGGCAGAGATGCCTGAGCCAGGCGGTGTGAGCAGCACTCCCAGGCTCTGTGCCCCACGCCCTGGAGCTCTGTGTGCTTGCAGCATCTCCCCTCACCTAGAAGAGCGAAGGAGGGCTTCACAGCGAGACTTCGCCAGCATGGATGATTGCCGACATGTCGCAATAGTGGGAAGGGCCGGGGAGTGCTGAGGGGGTTTGACAGCTGGAGGGGGGGGAAGCGACCCAATTCCTCCCTTCACCCTTGTCACTCAGGGTGCACCAGGGAGGGAAGGGAGGGAGCTGCCCCTCCTGGCAAGAACGAAACAAAGGTCCCCGAGAGATCTTCACGGAGCTAACAACTCCGGTGGGGATTTGGGATGCCGAGGTGCAAGCAGTGGGCAGCTGCATCAGGTACCACCGGGGGCTGGGGTATGGGGGGGGAGGATTCCTGCTCCTCCCCTCCTGAGAGCATCCAGCCGAGCTCGCGCTTGGCCTCAGCAAGTGTGGGGCGGGGGGGTAATATGGGCTGGAAGATCTAGGGCAGACCGGCGGCTTGGATGAGGAGGGGATGGGGATTGGGATGGGGATGGGGATGGGGATGGGGATGGGGATGGGGATTGGGATGGGGATGGGGATGGGGATGGGGATGGGGATGGGGATTGGGATGCGGTTCGGGATCGGGATCGGGATAGGGTGCCTGTGTCGAGGGTGGGTGGGGAGCAGAGGGCTCCGTCTCCTCCAGCCTGCCTCCAAATCTCACCAGAGCCCCCACGGAGGACACTTTCTGCCTTGTGGCAGCGCAAAGCTGCCGAGCCCGGCTGAGGGGGTGCGGGGACTCCTGCTGGACGTGAGGGCCGGCTGGGGCAGCCAGGCTCTGCTTCACCCGATGAGCATTTGTGCGGCTTGAAAAAACCTCGAAGGCTGGCGAAAGCCGGAGGGACTGGAGGTGACCCGTCTCAGTGCCCCATAGCCCGGCTGCAGCCGTGCCCAGCCGAGCCGTGCCGTGCCGGGCGGGTCCACTGCCCGCTCCGAGCGCACCTCCGATAAGAAAAGGACTGTCGGGGGAGCCGGGGGGACCCGTGCGGCTCCGGGACCAGCCTGCTCACCCTGGACACTCCCCACCAGGACCCCCCCGGCTTGGCTGCTCGGCTCGGGATATCCCGGCGGGAGTGGATCCGGGTCGGAGCCCCCCCCCGACGTGCGGCCGGCGGGGGACGGCGCAGCCCCGCGCCCTGTGCGAGGCCTGCCGGAGCCCGGGGAGCAAAGAACGGGGCGAAACCAACCCCCAAAGCGCCGGCTGTGGGATGAGGACGCGAGGGGAGAGAGTCCGGGCCGGGTCCTGTGTGGGGTCGGGCGCTGGTGCCCACCCGTGGCTCCGGCGAGAGGACACATAGTGCCTCCCGGCAAGGCATTAAAGCTTTAAAATGGGGTTTCCAACGCTGCTCAACCCTCCCGTGAAATAACCAGCCGGTAGGGCTCCGCTGGGGGATGCTGGAAACAAAAAGGGTCCCCTCCCGGCATCACCCGGCGCTGGGGACCGGCCCCGCTGCGCCCCACGCGAGTCGCGCACCACGCGTGCCGCCCGGGCTGTGTCCGCACGGGGGGTGGCGGGGCTGGGGCTTTCCTTCCTTCCTTCTTTCCATCCTTCCTTCCCTCCATCCTTCCTTCTTTCCATCCTTCCCTCCCCCGAGAGACGCTCGGCGTGGCCGCTCCTAAAGCCACGCCGCTGGGGTACGCGAAGAGCGTCGAAGACGGAAAAAACGCTTTTAGGGGAAAAGTGGGAAATATCACACAAATATTTCAGCGGGTTTGCTTTTCAGAAACCAGCCCCGACACCGGCCGTTGAAAAGGCAAAGGCAGACCCCGCAGAATCGTCTCTCCGGGAAGGTAAAAGGGGAGCGGCCACCACGGGCCGGGATTTTAAAGCAGCCCGTGAAGAGTCCGGTGCCCTCAATTAGCTAAAAAAAAAATCCTTCCTTTAATTTTCCTGAACTGCTCAGCATCTAAGAGGGGTTTGGCTGCAAAGTAATGGTTTCAAAGGAGAAACTGCTGGCACCTGAAACGATTCTGGTTGCGCTCCCACGGGCGGGCGCGTTACTGAGTCACGGAAACGTGTCGCGAATCTCCCCAGAGCTGTCTTTACTCGAGAGAAATGAATTCGTTTCACATGTCATAAAGGATGGTAAAGCCGCATTTCTCGTTTTCTGTATTTTTCTCCTCCCCTGCTCTATTTTCGTTTCTTTTTCTTTTCCTGTTAACAACCTGCCCTGTGCTCTGAATGGGATAAAGGAGAGGGGGATAAAGGAAACCCTACGAACTCCGCCTGCCGTTTATCTTTTCTTTCTTAGTTTCCCCTGAGCAGAACAAAACCCAAAGCCACGGTTTTCCCCTGGATGCCGGAACCCGTCCTCGGCTGCTTCTGCGGCCGGGGGCTGCGGGGGAGCCGGGCCGGAGGAAGAACCAGGGAGCCCATCCCCGTGTGGGCAGGGGGCTCGCGGCCCTAAACCCGCTCCATCCTGGGAGGTGGCACGCATGGGAAAAATAAAAAGGGAAAAAAGAAAAAAAAAAAAAGAAGAAGAAAATAAAAAAGGGAAAAAGGTGGGAAAAAAATAAAAAAATAAAAAAAATAAAAAAGAAAAAGGAAAAGAAAAAGAGAGGAGGAAAAAAAAAATGAAGAAGGAAAAAAAGGGGGTTGTTTCCCCAGTAGGAACTCTGCGGCTCCCTCCCCGGCCCTGGGGGCGGCCAGCCGGGGGGCGTCGGGGGCTTCGGCCCCGGGGGGTGCAGGAGCGTGGGGCAGCCATGCAGGGGCGGGGCGCGCGTGGGGGCGGAGCGGGCGTGGGACGGGACGGGAAGGGATGGGATAGGATGGGACGGGACGGGACGGGGGTGGATGGAGCAAAACAGGCTGGACACGCGTGGGGACATCTGAACATGCGGGGAGCGGGCCGGACCCACGAGGGTGGGCAGCCCCGGGGCAGAGGCATCGCCGTCCCGCAAGCACCGCCCCGGCACAGCCAGCTTTTCGGGAGAGCTTCCCCGCCATCCCCGCTTTTTCCTTTTTTTAATATATTTTTTAAAATAAATATATTTATATATTTTCCCCCTAGCTGTAACTTATCACAGCTTAAAACAAAGCTAGAGCCAATAAACAGCAAGCAGCACTCTCCCACCGAAGCGCTTCCTAAAACAAAGCCCTCCAACCTGGGGCTGGTGCCTGATGCTGCAGGGTGCGGGGGGAGGAAGCGCTGCTCCTGCCGGCACAGAGAAGGGAGCGCACAGCGGCGCCGGTGGGCTCTAAACCCTCTGGTTTACGTGGTAGGTAAATGAATGAAAATGTTCCCCAGGAAAATAAATAAATAAATAAATAAAGTTATTAGAAACCACCACCTCTTCCGCCCCTCCAAGACTGTTAGTACAATTTCCTGTACAAGGTCTATCTAACACCCCGACCAGAGACTGGTTTCTATGTTGGGTGGCCCTCTGCCCTGACTGTGGTCCAGGTGTGCAGTACTCGCTGTGCCATCCCGCTTGTTCCGTATCAGCTACTGTTCCCCCAAACCGCAGTGAATAACCAAACCAGTCCCTGCTGATCCTGCTTTCCCCGCTGCAACCGAGGTGATCTCGTTGTGCAGCTAATTCTAAACTGCCTGGCAGCTTGCCTGTCAGACCACGAACGTACTGAAATGCAAGCAAATTCTCCATTTAATAGCCCCTGGCCAGAGCAACTAATCCATGCTAAACTGGTAATGGACGTCGGTGTCAACAGGTACGCAGCGAAAGCCAACTACTCTGCACTCAGTGGAAGACACTTGCCTTCTGAATGAGGAATAATGTGCAAAACGCAATGTGCAAAAGGATCCAAATTAAATTCATGCTTCAGTTAATTCAGATTAATTTTCCTGATTGCCCTTGCCCACCAGACAACCAAATATGTTTGTATCTACTCTTTTTCTTTTAAGCAGTTGATACAAATCCCTTCTCCTGGGGAGTGTAGCAAGATGCACACACTACGGGTTGTGATTCACTCAGGCACTAATTAGAGTTCTGTAAATACCTGGGATGGATTTTTATATCACTGTTATTACTACAAACATTATTTGGAGATATTGGATCCACTGTAGGACTGTGTTTCCAGTGCTTTTTCACTAATATGCTGCAAGCAACATTCCAACTAATCACCTTAATGGAAATTAGAGATGAAAATGGTCTATTAGGCTATCTAATCTATCCTCACTCAGTAGTATTTTCTTACATTTTTCAGTCCAGCTTTAAATTTAAAAACAATCCATGAGAATTACTCTGTAGTCTTGAGAGGCTGTTATACCGCCAAGTAGTTCAGAAAAGAGAGAAAACATAAAAAAAGGCTTGCTGGAAAATGTTTTCTGATGGTCAACAGTCCAGTCTTTCTTTGGGTTATATTTTAACCCATAGCTTTAAGTTGCACATCCCTCTGACAACTTAAATATGTGTTCTGTCTTCTCCGTCTGTACACCTGTCACCATGACCCTGTCATGTCTTCAATGCCATTTTTATTTTCCCCAAAGAAGGTTATTAAAGAAGTGCAGGTTCAGCTTGGGCCTCACTCCAGACAGGACCTTGACTGCCTAAATATGTCCAAAATCTTAATCTTTTTTTTATTTTATTATTTTTTTTCCCATTAGGTATACGGATGACAAGAATCAAAATATTTATTGCAGTTTTTTTCTCTGAAGTGCCAGGAGAAGTTGGTTTTATTTATTTATTTATTATTGTTTTGGTTCAGCTCAGCATGCATTCACTGCTGTTTTCTCTATCCAACCTTTACATGTACCCAAAGAGAACAAATGTATGGAGCTTTCTGGGTCAGGTTAGTACATTTTTTGTCACATTTTCCACGTAATTTTACCTCCTGAGTAAGGGGATGGTGCCATTTACCCTTTCCTTGGCAGTGGGGAAGCAGGGGAGCTTCCCCTGGCCTGGGGAGCTCCTGTCCATCCTCCCCATTACCACCCTCCACCACACTCTCCACCTGACACAGCAGGGGTGCAGAGGATGGCAACTGGGGAAATAACCAGCCATTTTCTGGGAATTGTTCGATTCCATCTGCTTCATCACCTAGTCCCTAGCTGTGAAGAAGCAGCCATGGCATGAGGATGACGTGCAAGGGCAGGGTGAGGAAGCAGCTCAAGCAGGCTCTGCCACCCACATGGTGCTCACCGTGCTGCCACACACCTTTCTCTTGCCCAGTGAAACCACGTCCCATTTATGTTGTAGCCTGGTGTGACATGGCCTGTCCTAGCCCTTTTGTTGGTGGCCAGAGGATTACACAAATTTAGGCACGAAACAAGCATGTTCCTTAATGGCCTCCTTTCCTCCGTGAGCTGTACTCTGATTAGATGACATGCGGTTCTCTCCTCCAGTCTAAACTGAATGCAGCCCGGTAATTGCCCGAGAAACAATAAAACATATATGAGACAAAGCATTCATTTACACCACTTTATTTCTCTAACAATGAGAGAATCTGGGATGGGCCATTGTCAAAGATTACTATTTCCTGCGCTGTAATAAATGTCTCGTCTTCCCCGATGCTTGTTTATTTTATAAATGTCTCTGCTTTGGCTTTCATATTTAGCTACCAGCAGGACACCATTATCCCCTGACAGCATTCTGTTCCTTCTCCATTGTTATTACCGCTGAAGCGATGCTATATTGCTGTGCCCGGCCCGGATGGTAGGGCTTTCTTATCTTGCTTTTCCCATTGCTTGTCTGACCTGGACTCCCGACGCGGCACAGAGCATAGGTGGCGGCGCTTAAAAAGGAGTGCTTTCATGAAGTATTAGCAATTCTGGCTTTTACTTTAAAAAGCAAAAATAAATAAAAATTAAATAATAATAAAAAAGAAACAACAACCCAACAATTGTTCTCTATTATTATTTTTTTCAAACAGCATTGGGAAGGAGCTGGGTTTACCTGCACTGCTGACCTGAGGCTGGAGGGCACATCCCTGCGGTGCCCAGGAGGCGAGGGGATCCAGGAGGAAGCCACAGGGGTGGCAGAGAAGGGAGGTGATGCTGCTGCCCTGCACGGGGATGGTGGAAGGAGCAGAGCCCCTACAGCCTGTATTGGACCGGGAAGAAGTAGCAGAAAGGGCCAGGGCAGGATCCTGACCCCTGCCCGTGCACTTTTGACGGGGACTCAGGGTGTCTGAACAGACCTGAGTGCCTGCGAGATCAGCAGCGTAGGGCCTGCTGCAGAGCTCCTTCAAGTCAATGAGAGCATCTCCACTGATTTCAAGGACTTTGGATTAGACTCTTTAACATCCACAAATGAAAGATACTGTATTAGAGCGAGCCGTTATTATTTAGGGCCATGCTGCCCCGCTGCCCATCTGTTCTGTTGCTCTCGGGGCATCAGCAGCAGACCAGCGAAACCAACAGCAGCCTATCTGTCAAAGCCCCATTATGTACCACACTCTTCTTCTTTTAAGTGCTGAAATCTAATAATCCACCTAACTCTCGTGGCCTTCAGAAGCGCACACTGCATTCCCTTTAACATGGCTATCTCTCTCTTATTTATTTATTTTTTTAAACAAAATTCCCAAGTGGAGGTATCAAGGTTTTCCTACAGCCCTATTTCATTTAAAAAAATAATTGGATCGTTATTTTCTTTAAGAACCAAACTTCAACAGTAAGTAATTTCTGGAGATGTGTCAAGTGGCTCAGCATAAAAGTTAATCTTGATCTATTGGTTTGTTAGATATGTTTACATCCAATCAGTTAGCTCTCCTTAAACAAAAGTGATTTAAAGCCCTTTCTGGAGAGCATGAAAATGATTCCCCCAGCACTTACATTCTCAGGGCCATAATCCAACAAAAGCAGGCTTATCTTTAAGCATATGAGTAGTCTTGCCAAAGTCAATGGGGCTCCAGATGTGTTTAAAGATAAACACATACTTAAGTGCTTCACTGTATTGGAACTCTTTGAATGTTTTATTTACATTTCATTTCAATAGTGGACTTTACATTTTGTATATAGCAGAAGAGGATTGCTGCTGCGTGTTATTTTAAAATATGATTTTTAGGAGGGTGAAAAGGGAGTTCCTAGCATCTAGCATATATTTTTTAATGATTCACTTTGTTTATTTCAAATGTTACGAGTCAGTATGGTTTGATTTGATTTACTTTGGGCTTCAGGACAGAAGTGCTGCAGGCATGGAAGTGAGCAGCAAAGCCCTGCAGGTCTCTGCTCCAACACTGCCCCAGGCTCCTTATGCCGCTCCAGGAACGTCACCTCACCTGCCTATGCCCAGTCTTACCTCTGCCAAAATGAAGACTTCCAATATTTCCTTTATCTCACTGCAGCTGCCTATTTAATGCTTGGGTAGTGTTCTGGTAATAGAAGAATGTGAAAGCATCTTCTAATTAAAAGAAAATAAAACAGAGAGAGATTATTGGTCACAAAACTACTTGGGCAAAATATGCTTCTCTGAGTCATCCACATGTCTCAGGGATCAAATTAATAAACAGTAAATTGTGCAAACATTTCTTAGCATTTCCAAGAATGAGCCCAGCTATCCTGGATTACTGAGCTCCTGACGAAGGCATAGCAGCAAAATCTCCCCAGTGAGGCAAGCTAAGCGAGGTGAGCTTTCTAACACAGCTACACATTTGTAGCTGGCCCATGGTGCTGTATTCGTGGAAAAGCTCTGGGCTGGGTTCAGTGGGAGGAAAGCTGCATGGGTTACTCTGGCACAAAGTCCTACAGATCTCTTTGGTTTTGCCCATCTGACACGAAGCTCTTTTCAGCAGCTCACCTTTCCTTTTCCCCTTTGCCACATCTGTTCTGCTGGGAAACTTGCTGCCTTCTTTATTGCCTTGAAGTCCGGCTTTTCTGCTGCTCTCTACCTCTGTGCAGTCATTTGTCCTTTTCCTTCTGAATCAGAGCACCACTCCAAACAACTCTGTGAAGTACATCTATTATCCCTTTTCTCTGCAAAGTGTTTTTGACTCATCATATGTAATGCTCTATATAAAAATAAAACACATTGTGCTGTCTTAATAGCATAATTCTTAAACAGTTACGGCTTCATTCTCCTTCATTCAAAGTGCATAATTCCCGTTGACAGTAGTAGGAGCTCTGCCAACACAATGGTGAATTAGTTCCCATGATAAAGGGAGAGAGTCAGACACTGAAAGGTCCAATTCTGCTCTTCGTTAGAAGGAAATGAAGGTGTAACGCACCCCAAGATAGACAAAAATTACATGCAATGGCTTCATACTAACCAGGCAGTAGGCTGCTGGCTAAACTTGCATTGGAATTGACCGTCGCTTGGCAGGAGTGTAAATTAAGAGTAATTTTAATAACGTGAGCAGCCTCGTGTCTCCATGGAAGAGCTTCAGGTCAGCCCTCAGAGCTGGGCTGGGGAAGGCTGCAACAGCTGAACCTCAGCTTCACCTGCAGGTACACGGGGATCTGAGCGAGCCTTCCAGGAACGTGCCCTTTGAGCACATAAAGAATAATATTTGTCCTTCGCAGCTAGCTGCCACACACGTGTCGTATGTGCCTTACAAAAAGGCAGGGAGTGGGTAGCATCATTTCCATGCCTTACAACTCAACAATGTATCTTGGCAGGTATTCAACATCCTCGCTGAACAACACCTCTGCTTTCTGAATATTTTTTTTTCCTTTCTTGGTGGATGGTCTTAGATTTAGAGCATGGCCCTGTCACGCTGGCTCTACTGACAAAACACAATGTTCTCTGTGCTTCTTTTCTTGAACAAGTAAAATAAAATAAATAAAATAAAATAATATCTTATTCCATCTATACAAATAAAATAAAACACATTTATTCTCTTACACACTTAATCATGTTCAGGTTGCGAATACAGTCCCAAAGCCAGTGCTCAAGACTTCAACAGACTTTGCTTTACAAAACACAGCTTGCTGAGCCATCCTGCAAGTCTGGGGTAACGTTCCAGCAGAAGACAGCTTGCCCCTTAGCCTCACAGCACACTAGACATTATTTGCACCTTCCTACCTCCAAAGTCCCAACCATGCATAGAACTAGAGGAGAAGCCTCCACCGGCTTCATAGAAGCATATTTTGGCCATTCGTATTAAGGTTAAAGCTAAGGCTAAAATGTGCTTTCCCACACTTATGGTAGCAGAAGACACCTGAGAAAATGATTTCATGAACTGTTTCTCCACTTCCCCTCTGATGTGATTATGCTAAACTGCTTGCCTCTTCCACTGATCACAGGCTTACTTTTTTCTTACTAGAGGCATAACTTATGTATCAGTAAGTAATTGCTGTCTCAAAAGTACCAAGCCAGTCATTTCCTACACAGTGCCATCAGGCTTGCTGATAGATTATAGACTGTCCAACTCAAGATACTTCAAAGAAGAACAAGCCAAAACCCCAAACCAATGGACTTCTTTTTGTGCATCACTCCCTCAGATGATGAATTTCCCGCCAGGGGTGTAAGATTCAATCATTCTGATCGCTGTCTTCAACTCTGTGTAATGAGATAATCCTAACAATGCCCAATTTACTTTAAAATCAAGCCAAGGTATTTGCCTCTGTAACCTTCTGCAGCAGCAACTCCCACAGGTGACAAGACATGTGTCTCGGCACTTGCTCTTCATTCTCAATTTGCTGCTTTTTAATTTAACTTGGTGCTTGTTTTCATACATTGTGACAAAATCAAAAGAAATTCTGATGCTATGTTCTTGAGAACTTTGACTTCCACAATCAGCTCCACTTTAATCTTCTTCCCTGCAAATAATTCCAGACTTTGCCATCACTCATGTATTAATCCTATCAGCTCTGTAATTATTTTCATTATCATTTCTTGAGCATTTTCGGACTCTGCTACATACTTAACTAGAGAAGAGGATAAAAATATGAACAGAGCATTAATGTGGATCTGTGTTATAATCCTGTGTTATCCTGGTAGTTTTGTCAATCTGCTCTATCTTTATTTAAAAAATGAAAACAAAAATTTTACGTTTTTAAGCTGCTACCATAGATTGAGGGGAATCAGACACTGATGACTCCCAGTGCAGGTTCTTTTTCCTCAGAGATTCCTGGAAATTCAGAGCTTTTCTGATTATTGGAGCTATATGGCTAATCACTGATGCCACCATGATCCTCAGTCTCCCCGTGCGTTTAAATCCATCATGTAAAATCCACTATAAATCCACCTATTCTCCTATAGGTTTTAACAAATCAAATTGCACTGATTTTTTGTTATTATTATTATTTTGCTACATTTTCCATCATTTTATTTGACAAAGATTTAGGAATTCTAATGAACCGTTACTTCAGGTGTCCTTCTAAACATTGTTATATTTCAGGTAACAAAATCCTTCCAGGATTCAAGCTACAGACTCAGTCTAAAAGCTTGCTGCAAATGTGACCACATTTCTCTTTATGGTATGAATTAACCATCAAGATCTATAGTTCAGGATTTCCCTATGTAGTTCATGATTTCCCTGTGTAGCCAGTAGATCAGCATTCCTGTTTGTTGGACATAACCAAAACACTCAGGCAGACAAAACCCTTCCAAAGCAGATTTTATTTTTTTTATAGTTTGTTCTTGTGGCTTCTGTTGAAATTCCCTGTTTTCCTATGGGAGAAGTACTAGATAATAGGGTAAAAACAACAATAAAAGATCAAAATATGTAATTTCAATATTTCCACCAAGTCTGCTGGATATTATATCACACTGGCCTTGTGATGATGGCAGAGTGTATCTCACTCCAGTGTGAAGGGCTGCCTTCTGTTCTCTGAAATCATCCTAGATCATCTGAGTTGTTGGCTGGTGCTTCTGGAGCAGACTGTGCTCAATGAGACAGTCCTGTCCAGCCTTCCCCTGGCTCCCAGAGACCCTGATGTATTTGAGACATGCTTCGTGCTGATCTGATCCACCTGAAGCTTCAAAATGAAAGAACTGAATTGTTTTAACTCAAACTATGACAAAAGTTTTGCTTTTGATGCAGAATAAACCTTAAATATTAAAAATTGGCGTGCTAAAATGAGCACACATCAGGTCTGCTTTCCTGACCACATCACCTTAGCAAACTTTTTGTGAGTTGTTTAAACCTTCAAGCTTGCTTGTATTTACTATGGGAATTAATAAGATTGCAAGAGCTTCAGCACCAGTAGTGAGGGCTCATGGGCTAGCAGCTTTTGAGGGTTATACTCATGAGTGCTGAAGCAAAGTTGGTACAGCTAATTCCCGTTTGCAGAGGGAAAAGTGAAGGCAGAGAGAGTTTGAGTGTTCAGGTGCTGATGGCTACAGAGGGAGTCGGTGACACGGCCAAGGCTGAAACCAAAGGCTTTCAATTTGCTGTCAGAGAACAAACAGTATTTCCCCTTAATTCACAGTTTTCCCTGATGAAAAGAATCATGTCTCACAGTTTTCTCTCGCCATTGTTCAGATGACTCACATATGCCATGGGCATGATACAGGCAATGAAGCTTTGCATTAATCTACTGTCCAGATTGATAACTCTAAGGGGCAGCTCATAATGACCAAAATGTGATTAATCACGAGACACATGTGATACCCATGCTCATTATTACTGGCTTCCAGAACAGCACTGCTGATTCCTGCCAATACGCTCAGTTTCGTATCTGGAAGAGACAATGCTGCAATTACTGCCAAAGTATGCAGGAAAATTAAGCAGTAACCAGTTCTGTATTCTGCATCAGGCTAGGGAGAGGGAGTGTAGAAAAGAATGGGAATGTAATACCTACAAGGAATAGCAAATCCTCTCTGGATCTGATGCTTTATTTTAAATAGATGTTGTCTGATATGGTCCTGTAGTTTGAACAGCTGTCTTGCAGAATAGTTGGTTGAAGAGGAACATATAGGGCACTGGCACAATGGTACAACACCTGAAAAGGAGCTCATGAGGCATATTTGGAAAAAAGCTTCTTCATATCAATGGACTTTTCCTGCAGATCTATTTTTATGATGTTGCCTACTTGTAAGACAGAGAAATTATTCTCTTGCTGTAATACCTGTTAGAGTTCTCATGCACTTGTGGTAATAATTTCTCATAAACCATGCTAATATCTTTTGTATCATGTGTTGATGATCAAAACAAATACATCTGGGCATCAATCTGTAGTAAAAGTGAAGTAAGTGATGTTTCTATCCATTTAATTTCAACTACCACAAACACGAGAGCCTTTTTTTCCACAACAGAAAGATGAACCGAGTCAAAGAGTTCAAACCAAAGGCATTGTAAAGCTTCCAGATACAGACATGATCCAGTTTTTAAGGATCTTGCTCCCCTGTGTTGGGAGAGGCACATTTTCTAGTCTCACTGGCAGGAGATGGGCCAGTTCCCACTAGAACAGCTGACCATCTTCTGTTACAGATTAAAGTGCATGCCTCTTAAATGTCTCCCAAACACACAGTATTGTTTGTATGCTGAAATTTCCAGAGTTCAGCCTAAATTGAAATGACTGTTTCCTCCCTAGGAGTGAGTAAAGTGCCAGAGCAAGACAGTTGTTAGTTAGACTGTGCTCTGTGTTTCAGGAAGGTGCTCCAAGCTCGTGGTGACTAGCATAACGCTGGAGCCTGTATGAAAGGAGAGGAACTTTCTGATGAACCTCCTGTCTTCATGAAGACCATTTTCTTCTCAGCTTAGAGAACATGTCTCTCACTCCAGATGGAAACCTCCTGCCCCAGAGAAACATTGTGTGTGCACACAAAAATGAGATTTGTTGTTTCTCCTTCATTTGCCTTTCACAGTGACCAGGGGTTTGGGTGTGCAGTAGAAAGTCCTTGACATTTCCCCACAAAGTGTCATTATGAGTAACTCTATCATATTCTCTGCTAATTAGAAATAACTAGGAAGGTGTGCAGGGCCTGAGATACCCGTTCATTTCCCCTGGGCTAAATGCTTAACCAAAACACGTGCCTTGCAGCCAACTGTTTCCAAACGCATCTGTAAGTTCAAAAGATGCATCTCATCAAAATAATTAGGCAAATGAATGGAAGGAAATTCTACTTAGGGATATTAAATATAGAGAAAATCTTTTGATTCAGGTCTCTGAGCCATGCATTTTCAGCTCTGCACTGGGAGTGTGCTGGGGAAGATTCTGCTCATCTTACATCCTCTTCTGCTGGGCAGCGATGGGTGCCTGTCATGGGCAGCATACCAGCATGGATATTTAGGTTAACATACCTTTCTTGTGAGTGCTGGGCTGGCTCTGCTTTCCTCTTCAGCTTAGAGGACCCACCAAAGACACCCACCAAAGAAAAAGCCTGTTAGGATGACTCTGCAGTCCAGAGATAGCAAAGGAGGGCAAGAGCAGACTCCTCCACCAGATGGAAGCTCAAAAAGAATATTATTTGGATAGGAATCCATGTTACACAGTAAATTAAGTGAATTAAGCACAGGATCATTTTGATTAATCTTTACGTGCAAGCCTTAACTATGGCACAAAGCAGTTTAGGAAGTAGTAGCAATAATGGGTACCTTTCTTACCCATTGTTCAAAAGATCAGGAAACAGAGATAAAAATAACAAATAAGGGCAGTCAACGAGAAGCAAAGTTCTCAGTTTATTGCATTCTGGTACTCTGCAAACTAATGAACTACAAATGCAAAGCAACAAGGTGGTCTGCTTAGCAAAGTACAGTCAGAAAGTACATGTGCAGTGTGCTAAGGCATTTGTAAGCAATATTTAAAGGTAAAAGAGGTAACCCCTAATCTGCTTATCCAGTAGTACATGGGTAAGCGTGCTAAAGCTAAGGAGATCCCTGGAGCTATGGAAGTAAGAAGGGAAAGTCAGGAACCCTGTTTCAGGTCATGAAAGAACATCATATGCAAGAATGTTTTATATAAGTCTATTAGGGTTAAAAAAAAAAAAAAAAATGGGAAAAGGAATTTTAGTGACCCAAAGGAAGCTGACATTATAGACGGTAAAATTTTTAATTTCCCAAGGTTGTTCTGTACTTTGCTGTTTGTTCCAGATGAGTGGACTTCAATTAAAGTAACTGAGCTGTATGGAGATGAAATTGTCTGCTCACTACTGGTTTCCTGCAGGATTGGACTAATAATTTGAATGTACAAATCTTCAGCAATACTGTGTGTTTGTAAAGTATGGAGGCAAATTTAGCTGATTTGATGGGGAAAGCTTTCTTACAGAACTGTTTTCTGTGCACAAAATGGGGTTTGTAAAGCAGTCATTAAGAACAAAATTCCCTTGTCCTTCACTGGGCTTTGCACAAGTCCTCATTGTACACAAAAAAAAAAGGCAGATTATCACACAAATAAAATATATAATCTCCAGATATTCTGCTTCAAACAGGGAAATTGAATTCAATAGCTCTGTTTATTATTATGACATATGCCTAGACATTAGCATGAGGAAAAACATGGGGTAAAATGTCACACATACTCCCACACATCCATACAAATATAATTATAATTGCTTTCTGTATTTCACAGACCTTCTACGTGATTCATTATGCCTGTTATTTCAAAAAAAAATAAAAAAATAAAAATTAATTATTAGTTATGTAAAAAATGTTTGAAAGAGAACTTTGTTTTATTTAGCATTAAGTAAACATGTCCAGCAAGGATTGTTGACACTGCCCTGCCTACGTATGCGTACGTGCATATTATGTCTATCAGGCAGCAAAGCTTACTAGCTGCTTACCTGCTAAACACAAGCCTATACCTCAGCCACATGAAAATGTTCTCACTAATCAGCAGCCACTTGTTGCACCTCTCCTGAGACAACCAAATCTCTCTTAAATGTACAGTTCTGCAAGCATCCCTTTGCACAACAGGCCTCCACACAGCATTGCAGGCTCATGGAGGAAACGAACTCACTCCATCCTCTCTATGTATCTGCATGAAGCCTTGCACAAAGGGGCTGTGATTTATTTGGGGCCTCTGGGTATGACCGCTGTACAAGTAGTAACTAATGACAACAGACCACCAGAGATTGCTGACATTCAGCTGCTGTAAGGCAAAATAAAATCTGGTCCAAAACATCTGGTTATATGCATAAGCATTCCTGAAATGGCAGGACCTGATTAAACTCTTGGGGGCGTCTCCGCAATGGCAGTCTGACTTTTCAGACGACCACAATAAAAAGAAATTATTTTGTTATTTGTGGAAAAAAAGACCATTCTCCAGTAGAGAATGACTCTCTGAAATGTATGCAGACTGCTTTTCTTTTCTTTTCTTTTCTTTTCTTTTCTTTTCTTTTCTT
>NC_048898.1:29006048-29010049 GCF_011077185.1 Oxyura jamaicensis | reverse complement strand
CTTTCCTTTCCTTTCCTTTCCTTTCCTTTCCTTTCCTTTTTTCCTTTCCTTTTCCTTTCCTTTCTTTTTTTCCTTTCTTTTCCTTTCTTTTCCCTTTCATTTTACCCTTTCCTTTATATTTTTTTCCTATTATTTTCCTTTCTATTATTTTCCTTTCTTTTTTCCTTTATTTCATTTTCCTTCAATTTCCTTCCTTTTTCCTTCCCTTTTTTTCCTTTTCTTTCCTCTTCCTTAATTTTCCATTTTTTTCTTTTTTCTTTCTTTTTTTTCCTTTCTTTCCTTACTTTTCATTCTCTTCCTTTCTTTCTCTCCCTTTCCCATTCTTTGTCTTCCTTTCTTTTCTTCCTTTCTTTTCTCCCTTTTTTCTTTTCTCTTGTATTTCTTGTATTTCTTTTTCTTTCTTTTTCCCTTTCTTTTTTCCTTTCCCTCCCTTCTTTCCCATCTCCTCCCTTCTCTCCCGTTCCTTCTCTCCCTTTCCCATCCATTCCTTTCCTTTCCTCTCTCTTCCTCCCTTGTTTTTCTTTCCCCTGACATTCCCACTGAGGACACCCAAGCCCAGGCCGACTGGGATGAAGCAGAAGGCGCTGGGTGGTGCAGGATGAGGCCCTCAGGGTGGGCCGGGGCGCTGTGGGGGTGCAGCAGGCTGGTGGCCCCAGGTGGGTGCCCCGGCCCTGGGCAGCGCCCGGTGGCGGCTCGGCTGCGGGGTGAGGCGTTCTCAGGGAAAATTCCTCCCGTCGCTCTCAGGCCCCTAAACTCTTTGTGAATGGGGCCAGTGCAACATGTGGCCTTTCACCTCGCCCGAGAACCACTGCCAGACAGCCACACTCAGAGAATTGTTTGTTAATAGTCCAATTAGATAATTGCCATCTTTCACTCCTTTTGCTCTACATTTCCCATAAAGGAATGAATAAGGAGAGCAGCATGAAGAGGGCTTCTGCCCTGCAAGGTGACAAGAAGGACTGGAGCATGCTCTTTGCACAAGGCCATTTGCTTGAATTGAATCATTGTAGCCTAATCAATGGTCTTATTGGATTACTGGCTGTTGCGGTTCTCAAAGATATTGTAGCAGAGACAATGAAATAGCTAGAGTAAAACTTTTTTCCCCTTTAGTGGATCACGCAGTTGAGATTTTTCACGGGCTATCTCTCCCTCTCCCTCTTTCTCCCCCTCTCTCTCCTTCTCCCCCCCTCCTGGATCCACTGCACACAAAGCTGGCTCTTTTTTTTTTTTCTTCTTTTTTTTTTTCTTTTTTTTTTTTTTTCTTTTTCCTTCAATGAGCAGGCTCTGCGAATAGGTTCAGTGTTGGTGAAGGTGCAGAATTAGCACACACACACACACACACACACACGCCCGCCCGCATGCACACACACACACGCAGAGGGAGAAGCACAAAAAGCAAGTGTCGGGACTGAAATAAGGAGAGGTAGGAGTTTAAGATGGCTGTCTGTGGGGAGATGTGTTGAGGAGGATTTCTGCCGGCCAAGAGGACCTGCTGCCTCGGACAGAGCTGCCTGGAGGAAGAACTTTTTGGGGTGTGTGCGCGCTGGCGATCTGTTTGTTTGTTTGGCATCCAGGGGGCTGCCCCCCCCCTCCCTGCAACTGCATTTTTCCAGCCCTTCCTCGCAGCTTTATTCAGATTTATTTGGCGTGCTTTGGAGAAAGCCACTCTATAATCGGGAGGTCAAAGGCATACTGAAGAAAGTTAATAATGGCTGCTAATGGTGCTAACAATTCAGGGTGAATCTTGTCAAAAGTTTTTTTTTTTTTTTTTTCCCCCCCCCCCCCCTTTTTTTTCCTTTTTTTTTTTTTTTTTTTTTTTTTTCTGGAAGTCTCAGTCTTTTGATTGTGTGTTTCCTGAAAGCAAGACCAATCATTTCAGTTTATTCACTGGCTAAACTCTACTTGATTGGGGACAAGCACACAAACCATCCATTACGATCTGATATATTATCCAAACAATTTAGTGTATTCATGAGGTAACCTAAATGTGGAGGCTGCAAAATTACCCGTAATCAATTGAAACAGCGAGTGCGCGTCCCTCTGTGTGTCTAACAACTACATGTCTCTGTAATAAGGCAGACATTAAATCATTTTAGAGTTGTACTGTTGAGTACCTGATCACTGGGCGCTCTGGGAAGCTGGACAGTCACATTAGGACGCTGGGACTGAGGAAGCCGCTGCTTTTCCAGTGGGATAAAACCCGACCTTCCTTACTCGAGGTGCTTTACAGATCCCCACCGATCTGACCCTAAGCCGTGCAATATCCAGCATAGACTTCGTCTTCTTCTGCTATCGATACTCTTCTTCTTTTTTTTTTTTTTTTTTTTTTGGTTGTTGTTGGTTTTATTTTTTCTCGTTTTTGTTTTTTTGTTTTTTATTGCACTACATGTTTGGGAAACAAGACAAAATGGACGTTAGATGCAGTTCAGAGACTGAAGCTAACCGGGTCTCGAAGAACGGACATAAAGAGGGCAAGGAAAGCAAAGGGTCTGAAGGAAATATTTCTACTTCTTTTTTGAAGGATCAGCAAGGGACTTTTTCTGCCTCTGCAGCTACGGAAGACTGTAATAAAAGTAAATCTAGTTCTGCAGACCCGGACTATTGCAGGAGGATCCTAGTTAGAGGTATGACTCGGAGGTATTTCGGGGAGGGGGGGGGGAGAGGATGGTGAGCAGCGCTCACACCCGGCGGATTTATTTCTCCCGTGGGCTCGGCTTTGCCCTGTCCCTGCTCTTGGACACCCGGGGACCAGAAGCCCCCGAGCTGAGCCCGCTCCCGCTGGGGGTTCCCCGCAGCCCCCCGAGCGGAGCTGCCCCCGCGGAGCTGCCCCCGCCGCCCCCCGAGCCCTGCATCCTGGGAGCAGGACGGATTTTTAATCAACTATCAGCCTTCAAATGAACGGACGGTGTTTGTTTTATTATTATTATTATTTAATTTTTATACAGTTTATTTTCCTCGGCGCTCGTCTCCTTCGCGGTAAACGAATGAAATCGTTCTGCCGGGGAAAAAATAAAAATTTAAATTTAAATCGGGTTTATCAAGGTGCGTTTGGGGGGGGGAGGGAGAGAACGGAGCGGTAACAAAATTAGCGAGAAGCAGGCCTTGTAAACAATAATTAATCCTTGCGCGACCGAGTGACCCAGAGAAGGGTCAGATTAAAATGATGTGCTCGTCTCCGGTTTAACACGTACCGGGGAGGCAAAATCAAGGGAAACAAGTTGGGAAGGCTTTAACGCAACGCGAACCTGGCCCTGGCTTGACAGCCGCCTTAATAAGATTTGTCCCGCTTTCTTTCGGTCTTCGGTGCTACCGGAAAAGTGAGGTTTCGGCGGGCTGTCGGGTGCCTCGTTTTGTCTTTTTTTTTTTTTTTTTTTTTTCTTTTATTTTTTTTCTTTTTTTTTTTTCGCTCCTGTTCGCCAAAAAAAACAAACCCCGGCTGGACGAGTCCCCGGGGTGGCGGTGGGCAGCCGGCCAGCCCGTGCCCGGGAGGCTCCCGTCTGCTTTGGCGCATGGGAAAACTTTCAAAAATTATTTTTATTTTTTTATTTAAAAAATATATTAAAAAGACGATTTTATATTTTAACGGGCAGCGGGAGGGGGCTTCCAGCATCCCCCTACCCGGAGCCCGGGGTGAACAAAGGGTAGCCCAGCCCTGCGGTCACAAAGCCCGGCCTGGAGCATCTTTCCCCGGCCTCCCAGAGGGGCCGGGGTGATGCCGTAGTGCCGTACTGTCAACGCGATGTGCTCAAGCCAATTTTAAATGGGCTGAGGGGATTATTTCCAAAGCCCGGGGCCCCATCGCCCCCTCCTCCCTTCTCTGGTGGGTTGGTTTTTTTTGTTGTTGTTGTTGTTGTTTTCCCCCTTCCTTGGGTGCAGTGGCCAGGTACAATCTGGGGGTCCCCACTCCATCCTCCCTCGGGTCTCTGTCTCGAAAGCGCTGCCGGCGGCTTTCTGCTTGCCTCGGGAAGGAAAAAAAAAAAAAAAAAAAAAAAAAAAAAAAA